>NC_056725.1:1370051856-1370096856 GCF_019279795.1 Protopterus annectens
TTTCTACATGGCCCACCTCATTAGTAAGGGTATCTGATCGAGGGGCAAGGTGGTCATAACGGGTCTATATCACATTGTTGAACTCTTAAAAGTTCAAGCGTCATATGATCAACACCATATGATTGAACTTTTAAAAGTTCAAACGTTTCAAGGAGATCACTGTACAATGTGGAATGGGAAGTTTTCCCTTTTCTGCACTGTAGTGCAATTTTGGAGTTGGTATATTTAAACAGCGGGGGGGGGGTACAGAGGGGCTTGCCCCCCCCCCCTGCTTAAACTGTTCAGGTAGGTTTTTTCTTTGGTTTATTTATTTATTTTTTTATTACATTTTCGGATTTTTAAAAGTTCGATTATATGGTGTCGACCATATGACTTTCGAACTTTTAAAAGTTTGATTATGTAATATAGACATGATCATAACATCCCTGTATTCTTCCCTTATAAGACCAATTATTGAATACAATGCCCCTTTCGGCATGTAACTCACAAAGCACATGCAGCAGCTGGAGAGACAACAGAGATTCCTCACTCAAACATATACCCTACACAGATAGGCTAAAAGCCTTGTCCCTCTACTCAGTCTTCTACAAATTCCACAGAGGTGACCTCTGTCTGGCATAAAAAGCAATCTCAGACCCCACCCTGATGGGACTGCTGCATATCCGCAAGTCAGTGACATCAACAGAACTTGTTGGCGGGACAAATTTGTGTCCCAGAGACTCCCCTTTTGTGGAATAGACTCCCTCTCCATGTAAAGCAAACTACCTTATTGAACCTTTTTAAGCGCAACCTGGATAACTGGATGGGGAACAGAAAATACACCCCTGGGATTCCACCTATGTCCCTGCTGGACAGTGGCATAGGGTGCTGACTTGTTTTAACATGGGCTAAATTCTTGGCTAGGCTTGTAAAGGCCTGAGGGCCAATACCCTAGTAACTTCCTATAATCCTATGATCCTATGTGAGAAAATAGACAGAGAAAAAGGTAACAAACTCCAAAACCAGAGTATGAAAGGGGGAAATAAAGGTAGTGTAATAGTGTGGAGGGTGGTATCAGAGAGTCTACAAAAGCTAGGAGAAGAGTAATGAACAAAATAAATGATTGGTAGTAGCCCGATCTTTGAGTTAGCTGCTAAAGACCATTCCAGTGAAATTATTTGCAGGGGATGAGCAATGAAACAGGAAAAGCAAATAAGGTCGGCCAGTAATGATAGGAAGCCCGAAGACTGAACTAAGGACCATAAAATTTAGCTGAACAGATAACCACCTAAAACCCCTAGGGAAGAAACATGCTACAAGGAAATTGTAAGAAATAAATGAAAAAACAACTGTAAGACGGGGAACATTTAGTCCAAGGTTTAGCTACTGGAGGTTGAAATTTAAAATAAATAAATAAGATGCTGAAAAGAGAGGGGAGTGTAAAGCTTAAATTAATGCAGCCATGGAGTACATAGGAAGGGGTAGTACGTAGAATGGAAATCTACAAAGAAGTCAAGAAACTACTCAAATGCAAAGAATAAAGTGGCTTATAGAAAGAACAAAGAGTAGATTACTCAGGCAAATGAGATGAACTGTAATCAACCAGCTTGTATGCCATTAAAGAAGAATGAAATGTGTGAAATCCATAAAGAAAAGCTCATGAACGAAGCAGGGTTAGAATGACAAAATGTTAGTAAAGGGGTCCAGGCAGAGACAGAAAGGGTATAGCTGATGAAAGATAAGTACATATGAGACTGAGGCCAGGGTGGTGCCAGAAAAAAAGGAAAAATGAAACTGGCTGATCATCTTTCAGTTCCTGATAGTTAACCTAATAATAGATTCATAATTTGGGTATAAAAAGGTAGATAAAATGGGATTCCTTAAAAGGATAATGAAAGTCCCCCATTGACCCTTACTCATGTGTGCTAACCCTAGCCATAACCCTGCTCTTGACAATAACCTGAGAACCGTACACATTATGTTACTAAAAACTCTTTCTGTAACAGTGCCACTGTTTAGACTATGTGTGTTCTACATATTATGGTTGGGATTTCTTGGTGTAAAGCATTTTAGTAAGTCAGAAGTATTCAGTGTTTTGTGATTTGCTTTTAGTAGTATTTCAGTGTTTTGTGCATTTGCTTGTGCTTTGTGTTCAGCTGTCAGTGTTTTCTAATATAATCGCACAGACACACACACACACACACACACACACACACACACACACACACATATATATATATATATTGTGTGTGTGTGTGTGTGTGTGTGTGTGTGTGTGTGTGTGTGTGTGTGTGTGTGTGTGTGTGTGTATTTGGGTGTACATGTCTGGCATTATTCAGTGACTGTACACAGAAATAAGGATATAAGGTCTATTTCTTAAAGTATATGAATTCAGGCAATAGAAGCAGTATTATAAAACCTCTCTTAGTTTATATGTGACTTTGATCATGCTAAAAATCAACAAAATGCAATATTTCATTCTAAATTTTTTTACATTGTTTTTTTGAGAGGCTAGCCCTGGACCACAATAGAGAAATTAAAATTGTGTGCTCAGTCAAGATTTCCCTGATGTGCGGCCTAGCCATCAATTATTTGAACTTGTCCCTTATGTTACCACAAAGCAACCTTGGTGTACATCAGGGCCATTTTATGACAGCTTTGTTACTTTGCACGAATTTTGTACCAAGATAACATAAGAAGGAGAGAATACTGTGCCTTACAGCTGCACTACGCCACGAAGGTAGCATTTTGACTCTGTGGTAAGCCATTGCGGTGGCCTAGAAGTGCTGTTCTCCAATACCATACCCCATGCTCTGGAAGCATGCTGACCAACAGAAGTACAAGTGATACCAGGCCAGAACATTGACTGGTACCTGTTTATCTCCTTTATAGTGTAGTCAGTGCAGCATACTGTCACGAAGATAAATGTTCTCACCATAATTGCTGAATTTAGATAGTGTTAGTGTTAGACAGAATGCCCTTAGCCTTTTGCCTTAGTCTGCACATAAACATTCTGCTAAGACAGGTGTTGATGCCTAAGGCCTGTGACCATTGTATGGAAATGGTGAGAAGCAAAACGTTGTGGCTTTCTGCTTTACAACACAGGCTTTTCTGATCAAAGCGATGTGAGACAAAAGGTGCTTGATCTGTCTCATATTACTCTTTCATATACAAAACCCTGAATGTGGCAGTAAGATTTCCAAATTAGAATATGCAGCCAAGCATCATCATGTAATATTCTTTTATCTGAAAATACTCATAGTAGGCTAGCCTGCTTTTCACTTGCAACCATAATAAATAACACAACCCTGCATTCAATCAGCTTAATGATCTACAAGTAAAATGACATGTTGGTATCTTCTTCTTGCAAATTTGACATAAAAATGACTCCTTTGTAACTTTCGCCCACCTTCAGCACACAGACAAAAATGGCAACATATTACGGTCACCAGGACTATGTAACCAAGGTTTGCATACACTTGCACATCTTCCCTTTACATGTACCACATCACGACTTACTCATGCATTATGCATGTTCCCTGGAATTTAATCCCACCTCTTAAAACTCTGCTAATTTAAACTCCTTCAAAAGATTACTCCTCATCTCCCTATCAGATTTATCAATATGTAGGTGTTCTAACAATGGTTAATTTCACAGAGTAACTAAATGGCATCAGTCAGTGTTCCAGCTGTACATTCTGTAAATAAATTTGTTTTCCTGCTTTTTATCATCTAAATGATGCCTTCTGATGTTTTATTTTGCCGACACATTAGCACTTTATGTATAACTGATTCTTTTACCTGTCTCTTAATCAAAGTAATGATGTTCATACTGCTGTCTGAGAATTTTGCCAAGAAGGATTTTCGAATTAGTCCCCCTCTCCCAGTTAAACAAACAAACATATATACATATATATATATATATATATATATATATATATATATACATATATATATATATATATATACATATATATATATATATATATATATATATATATGCATATATAGGAAAACAGACAGACAAAGGATTGAAAAAAGTAGACAGATGGCCAAAATCATTAAGACAGACACAGCTCAGCTTGCCTAAAATATTCTATCAAAAATTAGAAGCATTTATTGCAAAAATAAATCAAAAAGCTAGATAGGATTTCTTTCCTTCTAACAAAAACAGGAAAGCAGTAGATTTCCAAATATTTTCAAATATTTTTTTATTATACCCTTTTGTCTCCCTGCCCGCAGAACCTTTCTTCTATATCAGTGCACCCAGCTCAACTACCTACCTTGAAGGCCCACAGTTTTGCTCAATTTAATTTCTCCTAACCTCTTAAAATATAACGTGTATGCAGAAGACGTATCTTCTAGCTGTAAGTTACAAAGAAGAATATAGTATCTGAGCAGCACGACCCTTAGCAGTAGCATTATAATTTGCTGTAAACCTGTGTCTAGGGGTGTGAGTACATTTGGTATAGGAAATTGGTTTCAGGTTGGAGTAGGAAGGTTTGGAATTATGGTTTTGATTTCTGCTGTGTTATTTCCTTTGAACAGCAGATGAATCTCGCATGCCTGCTCACACATACACAGACATACACAAACACATGCATGCCTGTGTATGTCATGGATATTTATTTATACACTTGTGAATGTATGTCTTATTAAACAACTAATTGAATAGATCAGAGCACATATTAGAACCTTTCAACTTATTTATAAGGGCACTACAGTCAGGAAAAGATTTACAAATATTACTGCATTTAGCACGAGAAAAAAAATGAGACACTCAGATGTAATAGTGGTATCACATTACAACAGTTACACTGACAAAATGGAGTACAGTCACCTTTATTTTTCAGTTACACTGACAAAATGGAGTACAGTCAGCTTTATTTTTACAGTCTGCCATTTCATCACTCAAGGCAGTAAACAAAACTAAAGCTGAAAAAAGTGTAACAAAGTTAATTAGGAAAGTAAAAATCATGTAAACCAGCAATCACAAGTCTGAACTATAAGTTAGGGTAATTTATTATTATTTTGTGAGTGACTGTCTCATTTGTAATAAGTAGATTTTAAAGGGCAAGTTCAGACACTTAAATAACCTTTGCATGTGAACAATGCCATTTCTTTTTAGAATTCACAGGAGGAACTTTCACAGAAGTAGTGAGCAATAAAAAAATCATTCCACTAATAAGGGCTTACTTTATGTCAGTCCTCCAAATAACATGAAGGCAGCACTGCTTATGCAGAGCCACAAAAGTATGCTGTAATGTGTACTTATTAACAGCCTTTGTGCCATAGCCTGCATGAATACCATCTGGTCAATAATGCCTCCAAATCATGTAGAGACAGGGTACCGAAATACTTAGGCATGATAAATTACAAGCATATCTTAAGGTTGGCAGTCAGTACAGAGCTGAATATATCTAAGCAAAATTTTAAGGGGTAAAACATACTTCTGACCTCGGCTATTGCCTTATCATCTGCTGTCATACCATAATCTGCATTGGGGCACAGATATTAATGCATATGGAAGGACAATACTGCACAAGTCTGACAGTTATTCAGCTGTTAGTATCCAGGATCTCTGTTTTATCCAAGCTTATGCAAATATGTTTTGAAATAAATAGTCAGGGACTGTAGCCACAGCTGTTAAGAATCAAGTCTGTCTGGCAGTCATTATAGATCTGTGTATCACCAAAAGGATTCTGTTCCCAAGCTGTGTCTTTTTGGATATTTTCACAATGGTAATAGCATGCAGTGTGAGTTTCAATGGTGCAAAACTGACCATTCAAGAATACAACATGGGGCATAAAGGTCAGGTTCACATTCATGTCCCCATGCTAATTACACCCAATATGCAATAGCAAAATAGCACATGATATGATCCATGATTCTTAGCCTCAAGGCATAGAGGGATAGGGGTTAGAATAATGGTTTACCTTACAGACAGAAGGTACAGGGTTTGAGTCCCACCTTTCAAAGGGAAATTGGCTAGGCTTAAAAATGGCACAGAAGGGCATTTAGCCTAGTACTTGCCTATGAAACAGTGAAGACCAGACTACAGTCCAGATTAACCATATTCCTTTAGTGACATGGTGGGGCTGGAGGGACTGACCTTAGCTTCATAGGTAAGTACTAGGCTATCTGCCCAAGGGCATTTATAAACCTAGCCAGAATGTGTTGGCTTTTGCCACCACCTTAGATTAGTTCCCTGTGCCTCTGTCCAGCAGAGCCATTAGTTCCCTGCGCCACTGTCCAGCAGAGCCACTGCAGTGATCCCCAGGGTCAATTTTCTGTTTCCCATCCACCTGTCAAGGTTTCTGTTGAAGAGTGTTAGCGAGGGGCTCTGCCTAATGTATATTGGAATCCTGTTCCAAAGCATGGAGAGTCTCTGGGATAGGACTCTATCCCTCCAGTATTTCCTATTTATCATTGTGGTGAGGTTTATATCTCTAGAGCGTGTGGCTCTCCGGGATTTGTTTTTTTTTAGGTGGAGCATGTCCATCAATTCTGGGTTGGACATGGCCTTGTATGTCAGGCAGAGATCACCTCTGAGTAAGCAGTATGCAACCAAGTACAGCTGGAGTTTCTTGAGTTGGGCTGCATAGGGCATTTGTTTGAGGCCAGTAATCCTCTTGGTGAGGTACTTTTGTGGTCTTTCCAGCTGTTGCAGGTGTCTTGTACATCCCAAATGGGGCATTGTATTCTATGATGGGTCTAATGAGTAATGAGTAGAAAGGCACAATAACCTCTTTTGTTCTAGATGTGAACCCTTTTGTGATTAGGTGGGCCACATAGAAGGATTTTCTAACCACCTTGGCAATATGATTATCAAAGGAGAGATTACTGTCTACATGGGTCCCCAGATCCCTTTTTACATTTTCTGTATTTAGGGGACTAACACCTATGTGGTAGTTCGTGGGTACTTTGTTTTTTCCAAAGGGGATGGATATGCATTTTTTGGCATTTAGCTTGAGGCCATGATTTTGACACCAGGTATCCTTCTCAGTGAGACCCATCTGGAGGGTGTCTGTATCAGCCGGAGAATCAATTATGGCCCCCAGTTTGCAGTCATCTGTGAACTTGGTCAGCCATAGTCCTCCTATGCTTGCCTGTACCTCTGAGAAGTATATACCGAACAGGAGGGGTCCTAGGACTGAGCCCTGGGGGACGCCACTTGTAACCGGTTTAGAGTGAGACGTAGAGCCTGCAACTCTCACCATGTGGGTTCTATCCATGAGCCAGTTGGCAACCCATCTCGTGATGTAGGGGTTTATGTTCAAGCTGGTGAGCTTGTCTATAATACTAGAATGGGGAATGGTGTTGAAAACCTTTGCGAGGTCTAGTTAGGCTGTGTGGACCTCCTTTCCCTCGTCTAATGCCTTGGTAACCATCTCAAAGAAGTCCACCAGGTTTAGGAGGCATGATCTGCCCTTAACAAAGCCAAACTGGGTAGGGTCCAAGGTTTGGAGGTTCCCAATGTCTCTGTTAATGAGTTCCATGATGATGCATTCCATAGCCTTGCAGACCAGGCTAGTCAGGGTTATAGGGCAATAGTTCCCGGGGACCGTTGTGGCTCCACCTTTGTGGAGCAGGATAACTGTTGCTGTGTGCCACTCTGTGGGTACGTAGCCTGTAGAGAGGCTGAGTTTGAACAGTGTGTTTAGGTGAGGGTTAGTTCATTTTGGAGCTCTTGTAAGACACAGCCTGGGACACCGCCTGGTCCCATTGAAGCTGTGTTTTTGGCTTTGGATAGGGCTGTTTTAACCTGTGTGTTGGTGATTGATGGGGCCCTACATTCTTCTGGTATGGTTATGGGCCCTTTATGGGGTGAGAGGGGGTGAACTTTGCACTAAACCTGTCTGCCAGAATGTTGGCAATATCAGTCGGTTCAGTGTATTTTGTGCCATTCTGCACTAACTCAGAGCAGATCTGAGAGTTTCTACTTAGGTTCTTGACATAGCTAAAGAACGTTTTGTGGTTATCTTTGGAGTCATTGGCAATTTTTCTTTCGAAACTAGCCTTGGATGATTTAATAAGGGAGGAGTGAGTCTTGGTTTTACTTGGGATAGCACAATCCATGCATTCCTGCAGATGCTCATAGAGTGCCTTTGTAAAGGTTTTAGCAGCTTGGACAGCATTGTCCTTTAGCATGAGGGCTGTGAACCTTTCCACCTCGGTCTTAAGTAACGTAAAGTTTGCTTTTGAAAAGTTTTCATAGTGGTTTCCTTGATTGAGAGTGGGGGCATAATGTGGATATCCAGAGTGATTAGTCTATGGTCTGATCTAACCAGCGAGGGGTTGACCTCCCGTGTGGAACACCGGTCGCCCATGTTGGTGATGACCAGGTCCAATATGTTGTTCCCTCTGGTGGGGGTGTTGACCAGTTGATCCAGGGCATTTGAGTTTATAAATTCTAGGAAGCGTTGGGCAAGGGAGTTAGTACTTGAGTAGTTCTCCCAGTTTATGTTTGAGTAATTAAAATCACCCAATATTAGGGTGTTTGGTAGGACCTTCATATTTCCCAGTGTCTCCAGAAATGCGGAATGGGGGTCCTGGGTCATGGTGGGTGATCTATAGCAAGCTACAATTTGGATTGCAGTTTTGCCCATTGTTAGCTGCACATGGATGATCTCTGATGGATTGTGCTGCACCACTAACCTGGAGGTGTGGGTATCTTTGATGAATATGGATACACCCCCGCCTTTTGTGTTTCAGTCCTGGTTCTGTGGCCGAAAGGTATGGTATGAGTTATAGCCTAGTAGTGCTGGGGTGCTCTCAGGAGCCTTAAACCAGGTTTCTGTTACTGCATAGATGTCGATGTTCTCCATACTGTGGAGTGCCTCAAGTGTGTGCATTTTGAGGTTTAGACTTCTGACGCTGAGTAGCATTACCCTCAGTTTTTGGTTACTTGTGCTATTTATGGTGGTGGGTTTGTCTTTTGAGCCTATGGGGGCGGCAAGAGCCCTGGCCAGTATTCGAAAGCCTAAGGGTGACAGGTGCAAGCCTTCTCTTGTGAAGCAACGTGGCTTGTCGAGCATGTCATGCCAGGTGGACAGATACTGGATCCCCTTTGAATGACACCAGAAACTTAGCCAGTTGTTGAAATTGATCATTTTTTCTTTATACCATAGCATCATTCTTAGTGAGGACAGGATGGTACTCAGGGTCAGGGTCATACGGGCCTGGGCTACATGATTAGAGAGCTCTTCCATGTCTCTTTTCATGTAGTCCAGGGAGGTATGTCTCAGGTCATTCACACCAACATGGACAATGACAAAGTTGTATTTGTACTTGTTCTAGAGTGACCTGAGTGCTTGTGTTATGTGGCGGATCCTGGCACCCGATAGGCAGCTAACTGTAACCTTCTCCTTGTCCAGCCTAGTTAGTGGGACATCAGTATGCCTGACTATAGAGTCACTTATTACTAGTGTGTTGGGTATGTTATTTTGCATTAAGGGCTGTGATTGCGTGGCACACTGATTATGTGAAGTACGTGTTTGATGGTTGGTGATGGGATGTGGAGGTTGCTTGGATGTCTGCTTTGGAGGTCTCGGTTGCTTTTGTAGATTTTTATTTAGAGCCTCCAAGTATGTTTTCATGTATTTATGTGTGTTATTTGCCGGTGTTGGTTTATTAGGTCTATGTGAGACTGGTGGTGTGTTGCAAATATTACCCTTCTCCTCTTGACCTGTCAGTTCCAGTCTTGAGTTGAGACAGCTTTGCCTCCAGTTTGGCTGTATAATTGCATCTCTCGCATATATTAGTGTTTGGTGGTAGGAGGAGATGGTTGTCTGTGTACATGACGCAGTTGTACCATTGCCTCAAAATGCCCAGATTCACCAGTTGTACTGGAGAGTACACCAGAAACTGCCCTTTGGACATGTCTGAATAGGTAGAGTAAGCTGTTTGTCTGATTAGCTGGTGGGGACGAATAGAGAGCCTTGTCCTTCTGGACAGTATAGGGGGTCTAGTGCTAGGGTTAATTAGTGCTTGCTATGAGTTTTAGCAAGTGCTTGACTGTGAAATGAATGGTTTGGGTGCTAAAGTTGAAGGTTTGTCTAGTTCCAAGGGAAAAATTGAAGAGTACACTTTGTGGAGCCGAGCATAGTTTAACTCTAGCTAAATGGCGCTGCCCGGTGCACAAAACCACACAAATGCATTTTTTATAGCAGGGAAGTGAAAGAGATAGACATTAGCCCAAAATGGCTGATAAACTACTAACTTCTGGGCTGAAACCACTCCTTCAGGGACAGCTCAAAGCTCCCCTCTCTCACAGGTGAACAGAGAAACTTCCTTCTATCCAAGTAAGGTATGGGCAACATAGAAACTTGTAACACAGCCCTGGATTCAGCAATAACCTGAAAACTGGACTATACTAGTTCAGAAAGCCATGAAAAAGTATATATTTTTTTAGAAAATCGAGCAGATACAATCAAAATTAGCCCAAAATGGACAATAAACTACTAACTTCTGGGCTGAAACCACTCCTAAAGGGACAGATAGGCTGTTCAAAGCTCCCCTATCTCTCAGGTGAACAGAGAAACTTCATTCTATCCAAGTAAGGTATGGGCAACACAGAAACTTGTAACTCAGCCCTGGATTCAGCAATAACCTGAAAACTGGACTATACTTGTTCAGAAAAGTGGATAACAAGTATATTTTTTTTTTTTTTTTAGAAAATAGAGTAGATGCAATCAAAACAACACTTTAAATGCACAGAAAAGGCTATCACACTTTAGTGTGTAGCCTACAACAGTTAAACAGATTATTTAAACACAAAAATGACTTAATTCAAGTGCAGGAAGCAAATAAGTACAATATGTAGCAATAACAAACTTTTTAAATCACAGATTCGCTAAAAAAACTGGCGTTTTAGGCAGAATTAGTTAAGACAGCAAGAAAAGCAGAAAAATGATAATCACTCCAAAGTCACTCTTTTGTCTCTCTGCTGCTGTAGACTCTGCAGAACACCTGGAAGGCACTTGCTGAGCGGAATACAAGCGCAAAAACTGTTCGAATATGTTTTTTATTGCAGGGAAGTGAAAGAGATAGAAATTAGCCCAAAATGGCCAATAAACTACTAACTTCTGGGCTGAAACCACTCCTGCAGGGACAGATAGGCTGCTCAAAGCTCCTCTCTTTCACAGGTGAACAGAGAAACTTCCTTCTATCCAAGTAAGGTATGGGCAACACAGAAACTTGTAACACAGCCCTGGATTCAGCAATAACCTGAAAACTGGACTATACTAGTTCAGAAAGGCGTGAAACAAGTATATATATATATATATTTTTATTTTTTTTAGAAAATAGAGCAGATACAATCAAAACAACACTTTATCCAATTAACCAGTTAAAAAGCTCAAAACTGTACCCTGTTCCAGCAGTCTTTAATCAGACAAGTTGTAACTGCACAGTCCTGCCACTAGGGTACAGAGAAATCTTCTCCAAAAAAGACAGTCTGGATCACTGCACAAGTTATACAAACAAAGCTAGATCCAGCCGGCCTGAATCTAGTCTATGCTACAGCAAACAAGGTGTACCGATTTCAGAAAGAAACAGTTCAGGTAAGCATGTGCAATAAGCCTTTAACCAGAAATTCCCAGCTCAGAAGGGCAGAATCTAGCCCCTACTCCCACAAGAGTGCAGACCACAAACCTTCTTGAGTGGCTAATGCTAGCCCACTCATCCTTGAGATAAGAGAAGCTGCTGGGTCCATGGCATTAGTTACATTTATCAGTGATCCATTTGTAGTAATGTGGTTGGCACATCCTCTTGATGCAAAGCTCTGGGGAAAAGGGGTACCATGTATAGGAGCATGTATACCTCCTCCTCACTACCAGAGAGCAAGGGCAAGTCATCAAGCTGCCTGTGGGAGGGATAGGTGGACAGCTCCTCAGGACATGAAGCTGGCCCACTTTTTACCATCTGATTCTCACCAGAAGAAGAAAAGGGGATGATTAGGTTTCTTCAGCAAGGACAAATGGGAAGTGGGCTCTCAGCTAACCTGTGAATGCCTAGCTGTTATTCCCAGTGAAAAATATGGGATGATAAGATGGAGGTAGAGGAACCATTGGAGGGAAGGTGAGATAGACAGAGAAAGATATGACCCATCATACTACCTAACAATTAAAAGTCAAAATCAGAAAGAATAATATTTTCTTCTGAATCTCATACCAACAGGAATTGATATATTACATGAACTGAGCCTAAGCATAAACTAGAAACATCCATTTATGTCAAAGACAGTAAGGTATTCTCTAGGTCAAACTGTTATTGTCTTGACTATTATGTGAGGTACTCGAAATCAGAAGGGAACTGCGAAGAAAGTGATAACTCAGCAAACATTTTTAAACCCAAAAGAGTTTCATCAGAGCCTAACAAATCGAAAATTCTAAATGTCAAGTGCCAGAATCTGAACAGAATTAGTTCATATGTGCAGCATCAAGTATATTCCCTAATGGTCTTCCAGAAGCTTGACCCAGCTCACTGTACTTCCTTAGTGCTCTGTAATGTATACATTCATGGCTCTGGGCACTGAAAGGTTATGGATTGTTTTTAGCAGCATTGGAGAGAAGATGTATTGCCCTGTTCCACTCCACCTCAAGTTGTGTGACTTCACTTAACTCCTCAACCTAACTCCATTCCCGTCCACACCCATATAATTAAACTTACACCTCACAAGCCACTCCCACTTCATGTCCTCCAACTCCCTTTTCACTTTCATAGCTCACATACATTGTTTTCAGCAAAAAAATTAGCCAATCAGACTGCATAACACCTTCCCCACCTACCATCACATCCCATCTGCCCCATCCAACCCAAAGTACTCAACCAGTCTTTATCCCACAGAATCTACAGCCACAGTCATAGTATCCCTCATTTGCTATCCCTCTCTTAACCTACCATTCTCTACATAACAGTAGGGTCATACATTGCTGAAACTACACCAAAGTAATAAACTCCTCTAACCTTCTCACCTCTTTAGTTAACACTACCACACTATCAGCTACTAGCACTGTTCACTCTGTCTCTCCATTCCACTCACCTTTAGCACAGGTGCCAGTTACTCTAACCCCTGCTACTCCCGAATCCTGTTTAAGAAAACTTGACAAATAGGCTAAACTCTACTGTTCCTAAACAACATCACCATCTCCACTGCCCATCCCCTCTTCACCCACTCACTTAGGCTGACTAACAATTCAGTCAATGTTGTCACTCCCAATTTATCATTCTAATTCTTTAATGATTATAAAGCTAAATTACTTCTCTGGTTTCTAAAGATCCCATTTCCATGAAAAAAAAAACAACTTTAAAATTCTTCCTTAAATAGTATAGTACTATGATTGAAGGTACCCCATGTACAAAACTACTTGGCATGACAATCAATGGCAATCTTAACTTTGATTTACATATCCACAATATCATCAAGAAAACCCATCAAAAATTAGGCACCTTATGCAGAGTAAAGTAATCCTTATGGACCCTGCCAAGGTAACTCTAGCCACCACTTACCTCTTGCCCTCTCTCCTATACAGAGCCCCTATCTTGACCAACCTACAAGCCTCACTTAGTTTTAAACTTGAACTGTTCTATAACAAAGTCACCAGATTTGCTTGCAACAAACCTTACTATACCCACCACTGTTAGCACTAAAAATACTTAACTGGTTTGAGCTACCTCACCACCGATCTTATACTCCACTTACCTTAACCCATAAAGTTATCCATATCCCATCTGCCTGCCCAGCAATTAGACCCTTACTCCAATACTATCTTCCAAATAATTCCTTTCAATCAAATAATAAACAGCTGCTTACCATCTGCAAACCAAAATGGGCTGGAGTGCAGCTAGAACATGGAATTAAATTTCTATATCAATCAGGTCTAACACACACCTTACAAACCATTACTAAAATACTTCCTCTTTGCCTCCTGGCTTTGTCCCTGCTCTTCATCTGGGATATGGCTCTCTAACACACTTCATCACCCTACTTATACCTCTGTTTAAAGCACTAAATCACTTAACCTGCTTATCGCCTCCTAATCCCTCACTTTACTGTACTTCTTAACCTACTATACCTACTTCTATTTAGCACAACCAAATTACTACTCCATCACTACTTCTCTAATGTATTTCTTAAATTACGCTTACCTATCTTATACACCACTCTTCTATCTGTAAAGTCTCAATTCATGACCTGTAAATTTAATGTTTTTGAATATCAGTACAAATTTTATTATATTGACTATTATGCTATGCATTCACTGGAACTTCATTTATAAAATGTGTTGCTGTTTGGTGTTGTAAATATTGATTGCATTAAATATGATAAACTTGAAGCTTTTCTCCCTGGGCCTACACTGAAAAAGGGCAACTGTGCTCAGTCAGATTTTTCTGGTAAACAAATGTCAACAAATAAATAAATATATTTTCCTTACTGTGTTATTCATTCTGGTTACATTTATGTAGTGTATGAATTCTGTAGAGTTGACTTCATGTAAATCATATTCTGATATTGTATACAATATGTATTTCTCTAATTGCCTTTCTTGTCAGCACATTATTAATACTGTCTACACTATGTATGTTAATGTTTTTTCTTATTGTTTACCACATGAATTTCCTTAAATTGTCCTTTGTAATTGAACTTGAGCAAATTTTTGGAGCACTGTATTTGTGGAGCTGTTCTCCCTGGGCCTTCACTGAAAACGGACCAGCCTAGGCCCAGTCAGACACTCCCCATAAGCTTTGGCGTAACTACGAGAGGCGAAGTGAGGCAATTGCCTCAGGGCACCAAGCGGCAGGGGGCACTTTGGGCAGGGGCGGCTCGTCCTATTGGACTGCAGCCCTCCCACTTAGAAAATAACAAAAAAAAAAAATCTGTAAAACATAAAAACAGTGAGCGATCCCAGACTGCCTTACCAGCAGTCCTGATATGGACACATGGACATGGAGAACAGAGGAGGTCTGGACTGCTTCAGCCGCAGTCAGGACCAATGAGGAGGACTGAGCTGCTCTCGCGGGACTTTTTCAGTGTGCGGGCTTTGGCTTCAGGTAGGTGTTTGGATTGTGGGCTTGCTTGCTGTTGTTCAGTCGCTTCTTCGTGGATCAGTCTGTTTGTTCGGGTGCGCGGATCAGTCTGTAGCTTGCTTGCTGTTGGTCGGTCGCTTGGTCTCGTGGATCAGTCTGTGGCTTGCTGTTGGGTTGGTCGCTGGGCTAGGTAGGTGAAGGGCTGTGTCTTGATCGCTGGGTTTGCTTGGTCAGGGGTGTGTGTGTGTGTGTGTGTGTGTGTGTGTGTGTGTGTGTGTGTATGTGTATGTGTGTGTGTGTGCGTGTGTGTGTGTGTGTGTGTGTGTGTGTGTGTGTGTCGGGGGTCATTTCTCACTTGTAGTTCACAGGAAAGTTGAGCATTGTTTTTTTTACACACCTATTGGTTGGTTGTTAGAAAGGGATGGGAGTGGAATAGGACCTATCGCTATGGGTTTGGTGGTAGTGGGCAATTACACCACATATTCCTTTAGAATAGGAAGGGATCATTTATTTGAGGAAGGTATATTTGTGGAAGTGTCACTTCCAGAAATATACCTTCCTCAAATAAATGATTAAAAGAGCTAGGAGGTGGAACTCTAAGGTAGTTTTGAATTATATTCATTAGTCTAAAGAAGGAGGGGCAACAGTTTCAAAGGGGTATGAAGGAAAATTTTGTTAACAGGTTTATGGTGAGCTGTTTATGACATGCTGTTAATATGTTTGCTGTGCGAGTCTACCATAAAGCCAAGATTGTGTACAGAGGTGTTGTTGAAGCTTACTCAAATGCTCGTGAAGGAGATAAGCAGGTGAGCATGCTGGCCAGTTGTCTCTTGGTGCCATAATGTTGTTGGACTTTACTTGTTGTAAAAAAAGCTGGATCACATTATCATTTTGGACTAAGGCTGACAGCAACTCATGAAAGTTGTTAAGCATGTCATTTGTGGGAAGGGGACAGCCCGGTGACAATATAAGCTCGTGTGCCTTTGTTTTGATGTAACCTTCATCTATTAGATCTAATTTTTATATTTACTGTGTAGTACAAAGTTTGCCTTCTAGTAAGTAGATATGAACTGTACTGCTCTGCTACATTTCTATTATATCTTTTGCTTTAATAGTAAGTACATACAAATTGCATCGTCTTCATTATACCCTACGACCTCTTAGTGCAAGCAATCTGGACAATGCTTAAAATAAGGGGAGGGACAAAGGTCAAAGAACAGGGACAGATTTTAAATATTGTTTTTATTAACTTAGAAAATTACTAGAATGAAAGGATTCATGTTAGCATGCATTTTGTGAAGGATAAAAAGTAATCCAGAACTCAAATGTATGCCATTATTAGTGACTTCAACCTTTAGCGATTTGTCAGAAAAAAAAAAACTTTTATGAGGAACAGACCAAAAATATGAGGTAGAAATCTGGACATTCTGCAAAAATCTGAAGAGTTGAAAGATATGATTATCATAGCTCAATTTTTTTTGGAAATATATCTGCATACAGAAACAATGTACACCATACATGAAAGTTTATTCACAAGTAGCTGCATGTTTTATTTGCACATGGAGCTATTTACCCTATGACTTCACTAGATGGAATCTTCCCAGCTGGGTATTCCAGATCAACAAAAGTAAATAGATAAATGAAATAAAATAATAGAACACTGTTTCTGTGTCATAAGTTAGGAAGTAAATAAACAGTGTAGACAATTATGTTGGTCATAAAAACCTACATTTATTAGTGTCTTTGGATAATTTCTTTCTTTACTTTTAATATATATTCTTTTATGGTAGACTGTGCACACACACACACATACATGCACACACACACACACACACACACACACACACACACACACACACACACACACACACACACAATGAATTAGGTATTTACTATTTCAGAAAAAGGTCTTTATTTCCAAAATAATGAATGATTGGTATTGTAGCAGGACCCAGCTTGCCATAAAATAAGTAAGAATGGACAATTTAATCTTGGAGATTATTATTTATTTATGAATCTCATATTTTCTATGAGTACAAATAAGTAGGAAAGGAACAATCTTTACATGGAATGCTATGATTTTTCACCAAAATCAGGAAAAAGATAACACGTTAAGCAGCTTTAAAAGTCCTTAGCATTAGACGTGCTCTTAGCAGTGCTGAGCAAAAGCTTGTTAAAAACATTTTAGCACTGTTAAGATCAAGTGCTGGAGACAGTATACAGCACTGGAAGGTAAAACAGATTTTAAATAAGTTAGATACTTTCTTTGTCATACTTTATAAACAACTGTGGGTATGGGCAAGATGTCTGGGTATAGGCAAATGGCTTTTAAAGTCATTCATTCTTTAAAGAGACTCTTTCTTCCTGCTGTTAATGCGACAGTACTAAATATTTTTCTTAGAAAATTGGTAAAACATGCTGGGCTTCTAAACTTTTTTCATTTCTGTAACTAGTATTACATCGAGCAGATAAACCTCTGTGGACAATAAAGAATTATGATTGGTCTCAATCATAACATTTGTTATGTATTCTCAGCATGGATACGATCATTCACCTCTCAGCTTTGTTATTGAGGCTAGTTTTAGCATCCATATATCTCCGAATAATAAGCCTGTCATGATCAGATGAGAGACACGATTATAACCCTATCTATATCTTTATCTACATAAAAAATAAAAAAAATATTATATATTATGTGTACCATACCACTGGTCAAAGGTGGCATTAATCCATTGGGTGTTGAAACATCAGGAGTAGAGGGACATATCCCTGTAAGAACTGCAACTACTGTGGCTATATATCTCATATGAAGAACAAGATTTTATACATCCAGAGTTGGATTTCTCCTTTAGTCCTAGGTTTTATGCAAATTGTAATACATCAGGACTTGTATACTTAGCGAAGTGTCACACATGTCCTGCATCTATATAGGGCATGACCCAAAGAGCTTTAAACAAAGAATCTATAACCATGTTTAAGACATTAGGAATAATAATCCATTAAATGCATTAGCTAAACATGTTTCTATTTGTAATAACCATGGTTTTGAGTTTAGAGTACTCAGATAATACCCTCACAGGGACAGAAGGAATATATATTACCTAAAAAGAAAAAAAAATTAGTGGGTATTTAAACTAAGAGTCCACTACCCGCCTGTCTTAATACATATGTCTCATTACGCTCAGTGTTAAAGTCCGTATGAAGATATACATCATAGTCAATAGCCTCATACACATTGGTGCTGACTTATGGATTTTATCAATGCTTTATCTTTGTATTTGTCTGTGGAATTTATGTTTGATATATGCTATTATATTACACTTTATACATGAATTAAGGTTTAAATCTAGGTTAGCATACTCTATATTTATTGTTTATTTATATTTATTTATTTATTATATTATTTATATACATATGCACATAACATTTTAGGAAAGGATATATTGTTATTAGAATTTTATATGCCTATTTTAAATTATATGTATAAACTCTTGTGATTTATAAGGGAGCAATGTCACTGAAGTCTGACTAAGCAAGGGTTAATTTGATGTGAAGTGCTTATTGGAGGATTTTAATTGCACTAATCAGTTATATTTAAATAAGGCTGCTTTATTTCATTTTGTGATCTGAAGAAGCGTGCTAATATCCCTGTTTTTATTCAAATAAATGTTGGATTTTATAACTGCCTCTGCCTGCTCCTGTGTTGGGACTGTACGTGTGTGTTTTTTTTTGCTCTATGAGTACAAATAAGTAGGAAAGGAACAACCTGACATAAATGTATCTGAAGTGCATGGAATGCTATGATTTTCACCAAAATCAGGAAAAAGATACGTTAAGCAGCTTTAAAAGTCCTTAGCATTAGACATGCTCTAGTGCTGAGCAAAAGCTTGTTAAAACATTTTAGCACTGTTAAGATCAAATGCGAGACAGTATACAGCACTGGAAGGTAAAACAGATTTTAAATAAGTTAGATACTTTCTTTTGTCATACTTATAAACAAACTGTGGGTATGGGCAAGATGTCTAATGGCTTTTTAAAGTCATTCATTCTTTAAAGAGACTCTTTCTTCCTGCTGTTAATGCGCAGTACTAAATATTTTCTTAGAAAATTGGTAAAACATGCTGGGCTTCTAAACTTTTTTCATTTCTGTAACTAGTATTACATTGAGCAGATAAACCTCTGTGGACAATAAAGAATTATGATTGGGTCTCGCTGATCATAACATTTGTTATGTATTCTCAGCATGGATACGATCATTCACCTCTCAAGCTTTGTTATTGAGGCGAGTTTCTTTTCAGCATCCATATCTCAAGCGATAATAAGCTGGTCATGATTAGAGACACGATTATAACCCTCTATATTCAAAGTTGTTGAAAGCTGAAGCATATCAAGAATCTGTAAAGTGATAGCATAGAAGATATGTAAAAAAAAGCTGTTTTTTAGTTGGTGCTAAGTAGTAGTTTTTTGTTAAAGGCAATATTACAACAAACTAATACATCTTGTTTAATTCTAGCAATTTCTAAGTTTATAAGATGAATATTTTAAATTTGTCCCTATTTTTGGGACTGTATTCCCCATTATTGGCTTCTTCAGGCTTTTTTGTGCTAAGGTTGACAAGGCTTTTGTGCTATGGCAAGAACTGAATTCACGGAATATGTTTGAGGGCTGTATTCCCTCATTACTGCGTTGTCCAGGTGTTTTGTGCTAAGAGGTTGACAGCTATGGTGAGAACTGAATTCATTAAATGATAGCCATTTAAATGTCAGTCTTCCTCACTTTCACAAAGCAGCTGATATGGCGTAGTGGTATGTTGCTCTGACTGTTTTGCACAGGGACCTTGGTTGTAAAATGTATGGTGGTAACACAGTATTTTTCTATCACAAAGCAGCTGATTTGGCATAGTGGTATGTTGCTCTGACTGTTTTGCATCCAGACAGAAGGATGAGTATGAATTCCCGATGGTGGCAAGAAAAAGCTTAGTGGCTCCAGCGAAAGCTCAGCCGTGAGAGTGAGAGACAGAAAGAGGTTGCAGAAAGTGAACTGCTGAAAAAGTACCAAAACTGAGCATACTTTATTGCTCCACAAGCATCTTGTAGTGTGACTTTGGAACAGCGGGAAGAAGGACAAGGATAACGAAACTAAGATATTCGGCAGCCAGAGGACGATCAGAAGAATGCCAGTACTCACTCCGAATTCGATGATGCCCTGAATGAACAGAATTTTCCTAAACATGAGGCTCAACTACCAGAATCAAGTGCATCAACAGAATTGCTACTGCCCTCTGCTGACCGAGTATATTTTGGAAGCAAGACATTAAGCTTTTGAAAAGAGATTTGTTGTGATGGGTGGTGCATTGCAGCCGCCTGGTCCATTCCCGAAACAGGCAGAAGGTCTTAATAAAGGCCGCAGCTTCCAGGAATATTTCTACACACGCAAAACGAAGTCTGGCTTGAGTTTCAGAAGAACATGGTTGTCCTACAGCACGGCTGGTGAAAAGTGCTACTGCATTCCATGTTGTCTGTTTGCATCACCGATAAGAACTGGTGATTCATGGACTGATGGTACTTGTAACTGGAAGAATTTGTCATGTTCCATACAGATACCACGAAAATTCAGCGACCCACGAAAGCTTGTCAGATTTTTACTAATTGGAAGAACAATGTCACTGTCGATGTCCTGACCGACAAACAGATTATGCAAGACCATAAGTACTGGTGCTGTGTTCTGGATCGCATAGTGAATCTGATCATTACCATGTCAAAATGCAACATCGCAGTTCGAGGTCACCGTGAAAATGACAGCTACACCGACGACGACAGGCCTGGCTCACGAGGATGTTTCCTGAATTCATTCACTTAATTGCCAAACGATCCTGTTTTGGAAAACTTGCTGAAGCAGCCAAAAGGAACCACCAAGTACTTGAGCGGTCGATTCAAAATGAAATCATTTACATTCTGGCAAGAGAGGTAAAGCAGCAGATCACAAACAAAATGGCCGACCTACCGCTTGAATCTCTTATAATGGATACAACAGTGTATTGCTCAAAGATGGATCAGTTGAGCAAAATATTTCGTATGTGACTGTCAAAAGAATGACAAAGGGAAGTCGGTAAGCTTGCATATCCAGGAATCGTTCTTGGGGTTCATTGATATTGAAAGCCAGAAGGGTCAAGATTTGGCATCCGTAATTACAAAGGAAATTGAAAGTGTCACTGACCTGAAGAAGATTCGCAGTCAAGGATGACCGAGCCGCCAACATGAGTGGTGCTTACAAGGGTGCCCAGGCTTTAATGAAGCAGAAAGCACCAAAGGCCCGTTATGTTCGCTGCAGTGCTCATGCATTAAATTTAGTCATAAATGATGCTGTTAAGAATGGGAAGGACATTTGGAACTTTTGACATGCTGGAAAAGCTGTATGTATTCCTCAGTGCTATTAGCAGATGGAATCGCTTACAGAAAGATAGTAGCTGCTCACTTACATTAAAGTTTACTTTGTCCTACACGTTGGTCATCACGAATCAAGCCTTGATAGCTCTTCGCAGCCGTTTGTCGATGTGATGAAACTGTTGACTGTGTTGTCACTAACTGGCAAGGACAGTAATGAAAGCGAGGCATCATCACTGAAGAAATATTTTGAACGCTGTTTGTCAGTGATGAACATTGTTTTACTGTCGCGCATTCTGGGACCACTAGACATTATGTCCAAGAAAATGCAGTCACAACAATCCGATGTCACATCTGTCTGCATTCTGTTGGAATCCCTACTGAAGGACCTGAGTGAACTTCGCAACAACTGGGAGACTGTTTTGTTCTCAGCCAAGGAGCTAGCGCAAAGTTGGGGCATGCCATCCAAGTTTGACAGTTCAGAGAGGGTTTCTCGTGCCAAGAAGTTTCACGATGAACTTTCAAATGATTGCAGACTGGAGTCAGCAGAACAGTGCTATAAGGTCAAGTGTTCAACAGAATCATCGACTACGCCATTGTCCAGATAACAACACGATTCAAGTCACTGCGAGATACTGACCAAATCTTTACATGCTTGAAACCTATGACAATTACTGAAACGAATGATGATGAACTGCTGAAGATGTCAAAGAGTCTGATCACGGAGTACTCAGATGACATTTCAGATGAGCTATCTGACCAAATGCTCCTGCTCAAAATGACTTTCAGTGTCACATTGTCAGCGGTGAAATCTATCAAGGACTTGGCCGAATTCATCTTGATAACTCATTCAGAATCATCTTCCAGCTTTCTGGATATAATCACTGCTTGTTTGCTGTATCTGACACTTCCTGTGACAGTTGCCAGTGCTGAAAGAAGTTTTTCAGTTGAAGTTGATAAAGACATTCTTGCGAGTACAATGTCTGAGGTTCGACTTAGTTCTTTAGCCATTCTGTCGATTGAGAGCCGACGCCTGGAAGACGTGGACACTGACAAGATCATTGATAGTTTTGCTGATAACAAAGCCCGCAAGACGTCATTCTAGGAGTAGGATTGAACAATGAAGGTACAATTCACATTCTGGTATCTATATAATGTACTGTTTTATAATTGTTTTTTTTTTTTACTTTTTGCTGAAATAGCACGTCTCCATATTTCAGTGTTTTATGCCACTGTCATAGGTCAAGCAAACGTGACTATATGTGATTTCTTTGGCTTCGGTCATCTTGATGGCTTGGGTTCCCGGGGTGGGGGATGTTGGGGCGCCTAGGAAAAGTTTGCCTCAGGGCACTTCTAACGTAGTTACGCCACTGCCCATAAGCAAATGGAAATAAATAAATAAATAAATAAATAATCTCTCCTCTCTTCTTCTTACAGCTCAAACCTCGATGGCAGATAGGTGTCTCCCTCTCCTCTTGATACTGTTTCAGTCTACAAGGTAGTCTGGTTAATTCTACACTAATGCCCCCTTTTCATTTTCTTCCTCCTGCATGCATATTTGCACTCTGCTATCTCCCACTGCCATAGTGTAGGCATCAGTAACTGTAATCTCTACTCTTGTCTCTATAACTGTACTATCTTCTTAGATGTCTTGCTTCTTACCTTTTCATCATTAGCCTAGGTGAGTAGGCTAATTTCACTGCATCTCTCAGACACTTAGCTAACTCCTGATAGCAACATGGCAGATAGGCTATTCCTCTGCTTCTATCACTCACACAGTTAACACCCCTTCTAGCCTAGGGGACTGAAAGCCTTTAATCCCTCTTCTCCCTTGCTAGCTTCTTCTTTTGGCATTTCCCGGTTAGGGGTTGCCACAGCAGATCACCTGTCTGCTCATGATTGGCAGTGGAGTTTTACAGTGTGAAGTTGCCAGCGCGGCACCCAATGTTCCACAGAAGGCACACAAATGCACACACTCACACCATGGCCAATTTAGAGTGTCCAATCCACCTACAGCATGTCTTTGGGATGTGGGAGGAAACCAGAGCACTCAGAGGAAACACACACAATCACAGGGAGGACATGCAGACTCCACACAGAAGGCACCCCAGCCGAGGATTGAACTAGAGAACCTCTTGCTGTGAGGTGGCAACGCTAACCGCTGCACCACTGTGGCCACCCCCTTTTCTCCCTTGCTAGCAAACTATCTAATCTGCAGTAATATCTCACAACTCTTTTCCACACTACCTAGGACTTCAATAATTTACTCCCTGCTTTAACACAACCCAACAGGCTGACACTTATCCATGCTTCCTTATAGGCTATGTAATCCCCTAACTTTCAAACAACCTAGGTTGCAAATAGGTTGTTCCTATTCCATTAACTATCCTAAATCAAATAATATATAATTTTCTTCTCTTCCTGAGTTGTAGACTGCTCTCCCTGCCTTTACATGTGTTCTTTATCATATCTTACATTGCTAAAAAATAGTGTAATGTATACTCACACACCACCATCTGCTACACACCCTTCAAATCCACCTGTCTCTTACAAGACCTCCTAACCACTAATATATCTCTCTGTGTTCATTACCCTCTCACTCCCTCCCCCTTTTGCCTCTGGACTTGCAACCCCCCCCCCCCACACACACACACACACACATACACAAAAACACACACCTGCCATGACACATGTGACCTATCAAAACTCTTAGTATCTTGTTCATTTCTATTCACCTTGCTCACTACAGCTCTCCACTTTGCAGGCACTCACCATCTACACTCCACCTAACTCTAGCATACCAAATCTCACCCATAACCAAATCCAAATTAGTATAGCTGCACACTGCTGGAAATACACTAAATTTGTAATTAGCTTCACCAGAAGGCAATTCGTCTCATACACACACACACACACACACACATATATATATATATATATATATATATATATATATGTAGAGAGAGAGAGAAAGACAGAGAGAGAGAGAGATATGGATGGGTCTATGTAAAAAGCTTGAGTTTTCAGAAACTTGAAATTCATATTGTCGAGACAATATGATCAAGTTTCCTAAAACTCGAACTTCAAAAAACAAACAAACAAAAAAATCTACTTTTCTCTACGTTTCTGCAGGGGGGCTTGCCATGTTGGGGTCTGAACCCTCCACACCCCCCAGCATATTATATATACCAGCTCTGAGACTGCACTACAGTAGGGAAAAGGGTAAATTTCCCCGATCATCACTTTACTCCAATCTTCATTCAAAAGCTTTGAATTTACGGAAACTCGATCATATGTTCTCAACCATATCAATTTTGAGTTTCTGAAAATTCAAACTTTTCATAGGGACCTATACACACACACACACACACACACACACACACACACATATATATATATATATATATATATATATATATATATATATATATATATATATATATATATATATATATATATATATATATATACACACACACACACACACACACACACACACACACACACATATATAAATATTACTGAATGCTTAAAAAAGTAAACAGTGATTAATCGACCCTATGTAAGCGAAAGCTTACAATGTCGAAATGTGGAAAAAAAATCGCTGTTCCAACAAAAAAAAAAACAAAAACAAATAAAAAGCAATTTCAAACATTAAATTAAGTGGGGGGCTTTGCCCCCCCCCCACTTAAATATACCATCTCCGAGACTGCACTACAGTGCAGAAAACGGCAAAGTACCAAAGCGGCCAAGCAAATTCTTTCCCAGAGAAAAATTCGCTTAACAGCCACTTCGATATTTTGCATTTTCAGCCTTTTATGTTCGGCCAAGACACATTCAAAATAATGCGTCTTCGGTCTTGTAATATAGACCCTATATATATTTATATATATATATATATATATATATATATATATATATATATATATATATATATATATGTATATGAAACTGTAAAGCACTCCCTTCCATTTTAAAAAAGTTTAAAGTCCTGTTCTGCAAATTCTATTATAAACTGCTCTTCTTTTGGGACATTTAGCTGAATCCAGGTCCAGCAATCCCAACTAACATCCCTAGCCTCCTACCAAAAAATCTCTGTTGCTCCAATAATTAACTAAAATTGCACGTTTATCCCTATTAAAAGTTCCATAATAAGCCTCAACACAGCGTGCAAAAGATACAAGACTAATGAGACTGACTGGTATGTAATTCCTGGGAAGACTGTTTCATCTGGCTAGTCACCTTTGATGCTTGTTGACATAGTTTAAAGCCTGTGAGGCTTTATTTAATAAAAGTAAAGGTGGTTTAATAGACTACATTTTATATTTCTGAAAAAAATTTTAGTTTACTAGATTACATTTTATATTACTGAGAAAATTTCCTAGGAAATTATTGGATTCCATGAACCTGCATTTATTCCTGAATTTGATCAGGAGATGAAACCACTGTGGTTGGGCTGTCACCCCCTAAGTCTAGAATAGAAGTTGCAAAGTAGGAAGGGCAATGTGGTTGACATGATTATAGATTTAAAACATTTGTTCAAAAGATAAATTTATTAATGTGGTTTCCTGATAACAGTAATAATAGTGTGCAAATGGGACTAGTTAAACCTAGTACCTTTAATCCTCCCATGAATCATACAGTGGCATTATTCGAAAAGGCCTGTGAAATAGATATTCGATCTTTTAAAAACAAATGCGGTATGCAACAGTATAATAATTTAACAAAAAAGGAAAGACAGTTGCTGGAGTCCCTGATAAATAACAAAGAAATACGTATTATGAAACCCGATAAAGGGAATGGAGTAGTAATTGTGGAGAGAAATGATTATATTGATGCTATTACAGATATGCTCATGGATGAAATCTATACCGCGAGTAGTATTAATGAAATCAATATAAGCTATAAAAGTACTGATATGCTCCTTGATGATATGTTATATCAAGGGCAGATTAGTGAAAAAGATCATGACTATCTGATGAACCCCCATCCTGTTATAAGTGGCATTTTTGGGATTCCCAAAATACACAAAGGCCTGAATAACATCAAATTCAGGCCAATAGTGGATGGTAAAAGGAGTAAAACCTGTTTCATTAGTATGTTTTTAGATCATGAACTTAAGAGGGGTCCGACTGCCTTTGATTACATATCAAGGGACTCTTGGAATTTTTTAGAAAAATTAAGTTATTTGAGTATCTCTGATAATCTCATTTTTCTCACTATTGATGTTTGTAATTTATTTACAGTTATTCCTCACAATACTGGTTTAGTTTGGTTGGAAACGCAATTAGCCAAAACTGGAAAGTATGATCAAGATGAAATCAATACATATATCATGCTTATGGAAATAGTCCTACGTAATAATTTTATATATTTTGAGGGCCAATTTTTTAAACAGTCCACAGGAGTGGCTATGGGAGCAGCTTGCACCCCCATTTATGCTAATTATGTAATGACTTTTTGGGAGCAGGAATTTGTCTTCAAAACAAAATATTATAAATGTATTAAGCATTATACGCGTTTTTTGGATGATATTTTTATAGCATGGGATGGTATTGTTGAGGCCCTTGAAGAGTTTGTAGATTATATTACTAGTACAGTTGAATTTTTGAAATTCACCCATCAATTTAGTATAGAAACTATTTCATATTTGGATGTGCAAATATGAATGAAAAGCCACCAGCCAGATGAATAAATCCAATTTAATAACGAAACGAGACTTATACAGCCAAATAACGAACTTTTAAAAACACCAAAAATCACAGCCAAAAACAGATATATGTAAGCGCTTTTGTTTAAAAGTTTTAAACTTCCTCAGGTCTGAGGAAGTTTAAAACTTTTAAACGAAAGCGCTCACATATATCTGTTTTTGGCGGTGTTTTGTGGTGTTTTTAAAAGTTTGTTACTTAGTTGTATAAGTCTTGTTTCATTATTAAATTGGATTTATTCATCTGGCTGGTGGCTTTTCGTTCATATTTGCTCATCAGTTTGGTCATTCTTTATCATGTCATATTTGGATGTACTATTACCTACTGATCGAGTTAATAAATGTATTAGATCTGAAATTTTTAGGAAAAGTACTTTTTCTAATTCATATCTGGACTATAATAGTTGGCATCCTCACCATCAAAAGAGAGGGATCATTAAAGGTCAAATGGTTAGAGCAGCTAGGATGGTGAGTGAAGATGATGCCTTTTTAAAGGAATTGGAATTTATGACAAGTATGTTCAGAAAACGAGGTTACCCTGAGGATTTATGTAATAACGTTAAGAATGAAATTATGGTTAAAAGATTTAATGGTTTTTATCAAACCATCATCAAGAAGAATAATAGTACAGAAACTCATGATGGCTCCAACAGAATGAGTAAACAAGATAGCAGTATGAAATTAATATTCATCACTACGTATAACTATGATGCAGAATGGTTTATTGATATGATCAAGACAAACTGCGGTTTTTTACAATTAGATAAGCAAGTGGATCACAAAGTAGGGGGGACACCAAAGTTCGTTTTTTGAAGGGATCGATCGTTTAAAGAATTGTTGTATAAGAATGGTGAGTTTAACTGTCATAGTAATGGTAAAAAGTATGAGAACTTTAGGTGTGGGAGATGTTTGACATGTAACTATATTTTAACAACGGGGGAAAGTATTAAGGTTAATTGTCATCACATTGCTATTGTGGGTCATTTTGATTGTCATACGAAGAATGTTGTCTACGTCGCACAATGTCAGGATTGCGCCGCATTCTATGTGGGCAAAATGGCAAGATACCTTAGGGAAAGAATTAGGGAACATATATCGGACATCAAAAATGGTAAGGTTACTAATGCTTTAGCGAGACATTTTCAAGCCTTTCCTGGACACTTGTTTAAATTTTGTGTAATTCAACAAATAAAAAAAGATGTGCAAGGGAAAGTCTTGGACATTCATTTAGATATATGTGAACTAAATTGGCAAATATGCTTGGATGCCCTTCATTTTCCAGGTATCAATGATAACATCAGCTTAGCACCCATTCTCAAGTTAAGACATATTATGGGTTAATTTAGTAACCTTGATTGTGTTTTTTTTTTATTAAGAGTCATCTGCTTTTTGTGTTTTTACTTATGGCCTAATTAAGCAAAATATTTTTTAAAGTTTTTAAACTTTTTAGTATGCAACATTTTATTATTATTTTTTGTATTTTTTTATTTCACAATTTTATTCATTCATATATGTGTGTTTCTTTAATGATTTATATAATGCATACGTGGCTTTAGTAATTTTATGAGATGTATTATTTCACAAATAATTTTTCTTGGGATGTCTTATACCTTTAACAATTCTGTTTCAGTAATTGATTATAGGTGTTGATTTTAATTGATTATTGAAAGTGTATTTAAGTGGTTCTTAGATTCTGTTTAATGTTCTGAAGAAGTCTATTGTAGACGAAACCTAGGTTAACAGAGTGTTCATTGTTCCAGTGTCTATGCCTGAGTTATTCCACCATTAAACTTTTTGGATATCCGTATCACCAGTTGTTAACTAGAATAGAAGTTGCCTTACTTCTTGGGGCTCTAAGCACAGAGCAAAAGTTATTTTGCTACATATACATACATACATACATATATATATATATATATATATATATATATATATATATTGCAACATTTTGTAGTTTGTAATATATTATACAGCTTTTTTATTGGACACTACAGTCCTGGGTACTACCTCCAGATTTCCTTATGTAGTAAAAGTATAATTCATGATTTTTCACCCATTTCATTTGCAAGCTTAAGATCACAGGGGATTTGTTAATATTTTGTGAGCTAGGGTGTGTTTGATTTTAATTTCTGAAGTTGGTTACCATTTGTAGGTTCTAACAATGGCCTGATGCTAGATCTCTGCTTTCTCTGAGGTAAGCTACTAAAGTGGTTATGTGCAGTTTTACAATTTATATTATTTCTCTTAAGTAAAAATTGATTTGTTAGTTTGATACTAGACTAGCAAAAGGCAACCACTTTTGAGTGCAGTGTGATTATATATAATCCCAATTATTTTAACAACCACTCTTTAAAAAAGCTAGATAACTATAGATATATACCATAGCTGGGAGAGGCAGGCACTGCTTTCTGTGCACTGGGGTGGGGTGGGGTGGGGGATATCTCTTTACGTAGTCAGATGAAGTCCCCATCAGTTCTACATTACTTCTGGGCAGTGTTGATGGGTTTTCAATTAATAGTTTGTGCAGATGGGAAGACAGGGGATGAATTCTGACTGTTAGAGGTGACATTTCCTCTATGACTAGCAATGAAGACTGGTACCTGTTCATATGTGTGGAAGGATGACAGATCATTTGGCAGACCAACCCCCCCCCCCCCTTTGCTAATATAATAATGTTCACAAAAAAAAACAGCACTAGGAACACTAGTGGGTCAGATGCTTTTATTATTCACAGTGCTGCAATATATAGTGATATTTCTGAGTAGAACAGATGGCACCTGTTTATATATGAAATTATATAAATTAAAAAAGCAAGATCTTGCCTGAGAATATTATGTAAGACAGACATTGCTGTTACTGAGAGAATGTATGCAGTTATTTGTGATTGGGAATTCTACAAAGAAATCTTAACAACACTATAAACATTGTGGCGGATCAGATGTTAATAGCCAGAGTAGGAACATACAGTGCTGTTTCTGACTGAGATAGAGAATGCCTGTTGATATAGAAACTACATATACAGAAAATCCTAGCATTGCCATACTGGCTAAGAACACTGAGGCACATAAGGATTGCTATTACTGGCAGTTTATGCAGTTATTTGTAACTGGGAAACACAGCTCATGTTGACATAAGAATTCCATGAAGAACCCTAACATTTCTAGGAACACCTTGGCAAATTACACACATAATGATATTTCAGTGCACCTACCTGCTGACATAGGAAATTATACACAGAAAACATTTTTTAGTACAACTATGCTGCATAACATCAGTGTAGCATAGCAGACAATGCTGTTATATACAACCTAAAATATATATAGTTATACAGAGTCTAAAGACACATAGTTATCAGTAAGGGGACATTTCTAACCAAAGACCAGTATAGCAATTTTAGGAAGATTGTGTTAGATCAGACATTTTTGCTCATGGTGTGAATCTAGCTCATGTTGTTTTTATGAATAGATCAAAGAGCTCATGTTGATATAGGACATTACACAAGAAAAAATCCAACCATTACTATACAGCTTAAACACAATGCGGCAAATGGACATTGAAGTTATGCGTAGTTTAAATTCATAAAGTTATTGCTGAGTTGGAAATATGGCTTCTCTTGGTATCTGGTTCAAGGCTGTGGAGAGCACCCCAGCCATACCGGGTTACACCTCCTTCCACACATTCAGACCACAAACTGAAGGTGTAAAAACTATTGTAGGCAGTGTATCAATATTCATTAAAGATAAATACACCTCCAGATTGGTTAGACATCATGATTCCCTGGAGATACTTCAGGTGCAATCAACTGTTGTTAGGACTCCTATTCAAGTCATTGCCATCTACAGGACCCCCTCCATGAATCAGGGTACCCACTATGCCTATTTGGATATACTTGAGTCTATCAAGATGCATCCAAACACCATGGTTTTGGGTGACTTTAACTATCCATCCATTGACTGGGTAAATTACTTGTGTTCAAACTCACTTGCCCAAAGGTTCCTCAACTTTGTTAACTCCAATACCCTGGGCCAGCTGGTTGACACCCCCAGAAGGGGTGCCGAGATCCTGGACCTGGTGCTTACCAATATGAGGGACCACTGTAGCAACCACACTGTGAGGTCTTCCTTGGTGAGATCTGACCACACATCAGTCTCATTTGAAGTAATTATCACACCTGACCCCCCCCCCCCAGCAGCAATTAAACTAGAAAACTTCTGCAAAGCAGATTATGACCTCTTATGGAAAGGTATAAATAGCTTCAGTTTACCTCCCCTTCAGATGGAACTGGCAATTATGCCAAGTTCTACACCAATGCTTTATACAAACACCTATATAACTGCATTGACTTGACCATACCTGATATGACCAAAACAAGCTCCTCAAGGAAGAGCAAACCTGCCTGGTGGACAACTGCCATTAACAGGCTTTACAATAAGAGGAAGAAATTGGTACCTAAGAGTAAGAGTAAGAGAGAGCAATCCCTAAACTGGAAACACCCCTCTTCAGCTTAAACAAGCGAATAAGACTTCTTGTGAAGTCTTCCAAAGCAAACTATGAATCCAAATTAGCTTCCTCAACTAAGGACAACCATAAGGCATTCTTTAGTCACATATGTAACCTAAAAGGAAAGGCCCAGATTTGTGCCAAACTGGTATTTAATGATACCACATATACTGAGCCTGTAGATATAGCTAACCTTTTGGCCATCGGGTTCTGTAAAAACTTCACTCCCCTGTCCCAGCCACATGTACCACATGACATCCCTACCACCTGTCCCCTACCTTGTATCTCTAAAGAGCAGGTTGTAAATGCCCTCTCTAAGGCCAAAAACACAGCATCTATGGGACCTGATAACATCCCAGGCTGAGTACTACATGGGCTGCAACAAGAATTACCAACATCATTGTGTACTCTTTTCAGTCATAGTCTAAGCACCGGCTTTGTCCCAGCTGAATGGAAAATGGCCACCATTATTCCCTTGCACTAAGGTGGTACTTCCACTGACCAAGGGATCTATAGACTTATTAGCCTGACTAGCCTTATCTGCAAGGCCATGGAGCGAATCATTATGGACCTTATCAACAAAGATATAGGTAATCTCCAAACACTTTACCCTACTCAGTTTGGATTTGTCAAAGGGAGATCATGTCTGTTAAACCTGATGGACTTCTTTGAGACAGTTACCAAGGCCCTGGATGAGGGGAAGTCTGTGCATACAGCCTACTTAGACTTAACCAAGGCTTTTGACACAATCCCCCACTCAGGCATCTTTGACAAACTCACCCAACTAGGCATTAACCATTATATAATTAGATGGATTGCTAACTGGCTCACTGATAGACCCCATATAGTCAAAATAGGGGAATCCACCTCCAACAGCAGACCTGTAGCCAATGGTATTCTATAGGGATCAGTCCTGGGACCTCTACTGTTTGGAATGTATTCTTTAATAAATAAAACTAGTTTTACTGCTTCTGTATATTAATCCTGCATTACCCTCCATTGTTTTTCTTCACATTTAATCTGGAATTCTCTTATGCACAAACACAATTTCTCAGTATAGTTGAAAACAGTCTACTATTTCTTCTAACTTGTTTATTAATCTCCCATTTTTGTTAATAAATTCCTTCATCTTCTTGATTCCTCTCTTCTCTAGTAGCCAAGAATGAATAAATAACACACGTTGTTCCTTATCTTGAGTTTTAGTTTCTAAAATAAAGTATGTTTTCTCATTATTGATTTACGTGCAACGTCTAATTTCTTTAACTTGTGTCCTTCCATTTCTCAGCCTTTCCTCTGATTTGTAGCTGCCATCCGCTTCTAGTGTCACCTGGAAATGTTCTGTTCTGAGCTGGATGGACTGTTGGGCCTGACATATGACAACAGCAGAATGAGTGCAGTTCAGCAATATCGTGATACGGTTAACAAATCGTGCATAAATGTTAGGTGTCTACTAATGGCATACATGATACAACTTCCAACAGTTTAGCCTGGGTCTTGAATTTTCTTCTTATTCATTTACATTTATACTTCTTTTTTATAATTTAATAAGCAGGGGCACTGGTTTTCAATTATTTAAAAAAAATGAAATTCTACTTTCATGGGCCAAAATATTGAGCATTATACCCATAATCATTGAATGCAGTACAATTAAGAGACTCCTTGTACAAAATACTGAAAATGCAAATTAACAGTATTAAAATTAGTAACTATAAGAAAATATAAATTGTGATGAATGAGTGTTCTGGCATAAAATGTCAAATTCCATGCAATTTCTTGTTCTTCCAGTACTTAGGCACTCCAGATTCTGGAATTCTATATCATTTTACCAGAAAAATAAAAAAATCAGTGTCATATAAATTTCACATTCTCTTCCTATTTTGTAAAATATATTTCATCCCATTTATTAATTTTCATTCTGCAAAATACCTGTATTCATTTTCCAAACTCAGAGTATACCTGTCCCCACTTATATTCTATTTCCATATCACACACTACAACTGTATGGTTTGAAAGTTCATTTACGTTACGTCCTGCAGTTAATTATCAGACATTATAAAATGCGTTAACAAAAGACAGCAATGTGATTGGCTGTCAAGAATGTGTAAAATATATATTCTGCATTTCAAATAAGAAGGACAGGTTGCAATATTTATCTCTCACAAACTGTGTTGCTGTGTCACCCCCAAACAAGCATTAAAATAAAATAAAATTATGTTAACAGCACACACTGTTATCTTTTTCATAGACCTCTTACCTATCAGTAGAGTCAGTACCTGAAAACAGATACCCCACTTGCCTTTGGAGATGTAAAATCAGAAACTTTGGTTCTGTTCCCACTCCTGGTACTTAAATTAATTCTCCACTATTGGCACTGCAATGCAGTGTAAGGCAAGTGATACACTTTTAAGTATGCCTGCCTTTGGATGAGATGTTAAACTGAGGTTCCATCTGCTTGCATTAGTAGTAGCTCAGGCGGATGTTAAAGATCCCACAGTTTTAATAAAAAAAAGAGTAGGGGAAATTCCTCGGTGCCCAGGCTAAACTTCTTCTAGTCATTATGAATACCATCTCAGGTCTCCCTGAAAAGAGGACACTAGCCCATGGGGACTAGCCTGGTCAACAAAGAGCAAACAAATATAACTCAACCTAAACACTTTCAGCAGAATATTCTTAAACCGTACTGCAAACCCATCCTCAGTAGCATTCAAAACATTTTATTTATAAAGTTTGTTTAGGAAGGATTACATTTTGCAAAGTAGCTTTATGATTCCTACAGTTCACAGATAGGAATATAGAAACATAGGGAGTTTCTAGGCAAGTAGCCAGTAGGATTATAACATGCCTAACCCTTAAATACCCTTAAGAAAAATGCACTAATAATACTTATCAGTTTTATGTAGGAGGGCCACAAAGGTAACCTCAAGCATAAAGTCGTGGCCATCCATTCATTCATCCATCTAAGCTGGCTTTGAAGAAGGCCATAGCATTACTAATCTTCATATATACAGGAAATGTGTTCCATAGCTGGGGAATGTAATGCACTGGGTTATGAACGTCTCTCACTTTAGTGAGTCCCCAGCGAGTTTTGTTAATTTGGTGTAGACCAATATCTTTCATGGGGATGTTTGTTAAGCCATTGAGCCTGTGGAGAGGTCAAACAGGGCTGTTTTTTTATAGTATGGAAAGCGAAACATAGATCACTTTGAAGGAGCCAGCAGATCAAAGAATCCATTGACAGCTGAGTTGATCTCCCATGGTTAACTGAGGGTTTTAAAAAACTGGATTTCCTTAGTTAGAAATCTCTATGTCCTTTCTACTTGGGTAATAAGATTTCTTTGGTATATGTCAAAGGGGGCATTATATTCAATAATATAATTCACTGAACATTACGCTTCAAAGCCACAGTAATGAGAACTCGAATGAAGACTGCATTGTAGTATGGTTTTCTTGTTTTAGGTATTCTGTTTGTTACATAGTTATGTTGTTGCTGAGTGACGCCAGAGAACCTCTTGTTGCAATGTATCCAGTTTGTGCAGTCACAATTCTAGAATGCTTTGTTTCAATGTTTTTTTTTTTTTTTCCACCATGTAAGCTTGTTAAAGTTGCAAAATTTAAACTATGTTCAAGGTTATGTAAATGTTATCAAACAAAACTGAATGTACAGTAAATTATTTTGTAACTAACTAAACAATTTGCTATTATTTTTCAGTGTTCTGACACATAACTGACTAGGAATAAATTCTGTGTTTAGCAGATTAATGTTTACTGTACATGTTTGTTTGTTTGTCTTTTTGGCTTTTTCCCAGTTAGGGGTCGCCACAGCTGTACATGTAGAAAAAGTAAATGCTTTAGCTAAACACTTTAAAGATGTCTTTCTACAAATGCAAACAGTAGAACTAGTGTGTTATTTACTTACTGATCAGAAATTGAGTGCATTTAAGAGATGTTTCAGATGGATACTTTTTTAATGGGAGTCAAAATCTGTAGGTCTCTGTTATATCTACGATTAAACTGTTGTTTCATAACATATACTGAAGAATTATATACTATGACCTCATTTACTGGTAATGTTAAAATATGTTATAATAATGTTTCCAGTGATGATTATAAAACAAAGTCACCACACCTCTCAAAAAGTGTAACTGTGAAGTAGAAGCAATGACAGTCCAGCTGTTAAAAAAGTTAACTTCATTTAATTAGGGTATTTCTCTAACTTCTATTTATGGGACTGGAACATGTAGCAGAGGGACTGCAATGTGCTCATCTCATTTGACTTCTGCTGCTGAGGATAACTGTTGCAGCAAACCAAGCAATGCAGGTAAACAGGCAAACAGACCCAGTAGCAATGCCCATTTCAGTCAATGGGATATTCAGAGTTCACACAAGATGCAGAATATAATCCCTACAAGATGTCCTGGATCTGAACCATTTTTTTTTTTTTTTTTACTCAGGATGATGTGCCTGGCATACCTCACAATGGAGACAGCCAAGAGGCCTCCTAACAAGGTAGCCAGACCACTGCAACTGACTCCCTTCATTACAAAGGAGTAATGACTCCACTGTGAGAGACTCTTTTATTGTTTATTTCCTCGCTCCACTGGAGAGGGAAACAACAATCCAAGATATCCAGAGAAATATGTATAACTGGCATGAAATCAATAGGCAAACTTGATTATAAGAATAATTGCACACCTGTAGATGGTCACACATTGCAGGGGGCCATGGGCAATTAAGAAGTCGTGTACATATAGCAATTTGTTTAGCAGTGTCATGCAACAGCTGCAAAACCAGTATCAGAAAAAGCCATAAGCACAGCAATATCAGAACCTCATAAATGCAACATATTATGCAAGCCTCTCACTGACCACAGCAAATCAGAAATGCATAATTACCACACCACAGCAGTCCATATCACCTATATGTTTGAGGTTAAACTTGAAACCAGCCAAACATGAAGCTCCATAAAGCAAGAATTGCTAGCTGGCAACCCCAAACCATCCTAGTTATTAATGGTGCCCCTTTTACATAACATAGAGAGAGATGTCTCACTGATCTTCATAAATAATCTGTGACAGTGCCATATCTGCCTGGGCACAACATTATGGGCTTCTCTGACTGATGCAAAAGGAATAAGGTTGCATATGTTGTATTATTTATGTTGCAGTGAACACTGAACACCCTAAGAAGGATATGGTAGGTAGGATTATCAAAATTCAAGCAGGTGTGGAGGATGCTATATGAGCTTAGGAAAGTTCCCCCATTATGTTGTTTGATATAGCAATATTAAGACAAATATATCTCTTATTCAGTCAGCTAGTACCTATTGTCAGGATATGAGAGATTCAGTACCTGTTTTGACCTCTAGAATGTATATTGTTGCAGGGAATGAAATAGCTCTAGTGGTCACAATTTTTACTTCCAAGAAATTTAGGAATAAATATCATAAAACAGTATTCTGAAATACTGAGGAGAGTTATTATTAGAAACTGAAAAAAAGAACCAAATATATCATTTCTCATTACACTTTGCACCACATTTAAAGCATGCATAAAAGTCATAGACGATTTAAATTAGGAATATATGAACTAGCATAATGTGTATCTATTTTTATGAGATTATTATAACAAAAAGAAAAATATAATTACTGTTCCAAATGATAATATATGTGTGTATGTCTATAGTTATATAAAATACTTACAAATACATGAGAGCAGTTTGTTTTGTTGAGAGAACTGTGTCTGCATCATGTTATCGAGATCACAGACCATCAAACTTCACTTCAGTGAATGCAAGGAGCGAGGACACATGCACTTACCCTCTCCTGCTGGACTTGTGTCACAACCTGTTCTTAAGGTTAAAAGAGATAAGGTTTGCTGAAATGTGTTCAATATTACAGGATTTGTTAAAATTCATTTAACAAAAGAGAATATAAGTTCATGAGTGTGTGTGTGTGTGTGTGTGTGTGTGTGTGTGTGTGTGTGTGTGTGTGTGTGTGTGTGTGTGTGTGTGTGTGTGTGTGTGCGTGCGTGCGTGTGTGTGCGTGTGTGCATGTGTGTGTGAAACATAACTATAACAAATATAATACATCAGAATTTAAGCTAAATGTGCATTACATATTACAATAAAATGATTGTTAAATGCAAAAATGAGCAAGAAAACTTTATTTAGTGCTGATACCACACTTGCATTTTTATACAGTGTTTGAATATGAAGCATTATGACTGAACTGAGTTTCCAGTGCCAAGATATGGATGCCAAGAAATTACACCTTAACAGTAAAACAGAACTTGAGATGTGACTCTTCATATCTATGTACAGCGTACACAACAAGCAGCCCTGGTCACAGAAACCAAATCATACTTCTTTGCAGTACAAGGAGCTTCAGATATTCTGATGTACTACTAGTTACAAATAAAAAATGTAGGACGATAAAGTGTTTACAACTTGCAAAGCTGTAAAACAGCAATGCCACACAGACAGTGGCCATAAGTAAAGTAACCTATAATGGACTAATATCTTTAAAATGTTTTAAACAATTCAGTCTGCCTTTTTTTGATAGCACAGAGTTTTGTTTTACAGCTTTTAATGCTACTATCATTTCCCACAACTGCTCCATGGTTAATGCTGTGTATGCCCAACAGGAGACCAGAGCATACTAGGTCCAAAAGGTGCATAACAAACTTGTTTACAGCAGAGGTGTATAGCAATGCTGTCTTTTTCCATAACTTTCAATTGCAATCAGGGGGGTTTATGTATGTACAGTTTTACACAGTAATTATAATACACAGGGAATATTACACCATTCTAATCTATTTTATAAATATACTGAAGGGTATAAGGATGTTATTTAGCAAATCTAACCAAAGTGTTAAAACCTACCAAAATTCAATACCCAACCACACCACAAATTAGAAAAATAACTTCTGTTTTATAAACATCAAAGCAGAAGACCATGACAACTTACACACACACGTTTTACAATATTCTACACAAAAAAAATGCAAGCAGATTTGGTTATATTCCACCTTCCAATAACAATAATAGCTGGCCTTAGGCATAGGCTAACTAAGGGGTGGCCTAGGGCATTAGCCAGATGGTGGAGCTTTTACAAGTTTTTTTCCCATCTCCAAGTACAAGCACCCCTGCCAAGGGAAGAACATTTCCCTGTAAAGAAAGTGCTGTACACTCCTCCCAAATGTATTGCTTTTCATGGCACCATGGTACCCCATAGCACCTAAGTGTCCATCACTTGCCAGAAAATAAAGAATAGTATGCTAAAATAAAAGCATACCACAAAATTCCACATGACCTCTTTAAATTATGATTTTTTTTTAAATTTGACCTGTGACTTGCAATGTTATAAGACTACTGCCATGTCACTGCAGCCTCTGCATCAGACTACAAACAACCCCAAGCTGACAAGCCACACAGGAGGTAAAAAGAAAAAAGAAGAAGAAAACTAGTGTAGGCAACAGACTGTCGCTGAAAACTAGTGTAGTCAATAGACTGTCGCTGAAAACTAGTGTAGGCAACAGACTGTCGCTGAAAACTAGTGTAGTCAATAGACTGTCGCTGAAAACTAGTGTAGTCAACAGACTGTTGCTGACTTTACTAACTTTCTTGTCAGCACCCAAGCTGTACACACAGAGACAGAGAAAGGGAAAACTTACCTAAATTCAGGTCATGTGCTAGGGGGTACAGAAGGCATTTCAGTATTCTCATGTTGGATGCTATATGACCAGGTTTATGCACTTAAAGTGTAATCATAATTGTTCCTTTCACTTGATGGTTTACATGGATTTACTTTTCTACAGTTTTGTGCTTATTTCAGGAAAGGATACAGATCCATCATTGCTGTGAACAAACAGCATACTCGGCTGTTGCTTTTAAGAAATTATCTTACCATTTTTGCATTCTTTGAACCAAACAACTGAAACAAGAAAGCTGCTGTACTCCATTCAATTTTATAAATGTTGAAAAAGTCAGCATTTGACATTTAGGATAATGATTAACTTTATTTCAATGCACAAATATTTTCTGTTTTTCTCTAATTTCTTGATATAAATAATTAAAAACATTTTTGTATACTATCAAATTTAAATGTATATCTGTACCTTAAAAGCAAAATTTAAATGCCTCAACATCCCTTGGACCTGTAGAGAAATTTTATAAGCTTTATCCTATGCTGTAGTGTTTCATCATAGGTTCATAGGTTCACAGGAGATCACTAGGCTAATATCTTATGAGCCCTGATAAGCCTAGCCAGTATAACCTGATTTTACCCAATATATATATATATATATATATATATATATATATATATATACATATATGATTTTACCCAATATATATATATATATATATATATATATATATATATATATATATATATATATATATGTATCCACTTTGTAAATTCGAAATACTGAAATCTCGAATTTCAGCATTTCGAAATTACAAAGCCGCATACTCTTATTTCTGAAACCAGCAGAAGCACGAAATTCAAAATACCGAAGCACGGATATTTTGAATTTCTGATTCAGGTGGTACGGTATATGGATGCTTGCATTTCATTTTGGTAAGTTTGTGTGTGTAAGTATGTTGGTTAGGGGTTTAGAGTGTGTAAGTGTGTATTGTGACTGTTATGCGTGTGCTTGAGGGCCTGTAAGATGTGTGTGTGTGTGTGAGTTTCGTTTGTGTTTCTGTTTGTGCGATCTCGAGTTAGAATATATAAATAGGGGGGTGGGGGTGCAGGGGGGCTTGACCCCCAGCTTATATGTAGTTTAGTTGAGTTTGATGTATGTTATTGTGTGTACTGTATGTGAAGTGTAATTACAGGATTTTGAATTTCGCGGTTGTGTGTTTTCGAATTTGTGAGTTGTGGTTGGGTTTTCAGCTTTGTGATTTCAAAATACTGAAATTCAAGATTTCAGCATTTCGAAATTACAAAGTGGACCCATATATATATATATATATATATATATATATATATATATATATATATATATATATACATATATATATATATATATATATATATATATATATATATATATATATATATATATATATATATATATAACCCCTAGGGGCAAGAGGATGGCATGGCCTGGTGCCTATGCCTTCAGTATCTAAGAGATTGCCTCATCCATAAGGGAAAAAGGTAGTACCACAGGTGTGAATTTGCAAATCCCCATCCTTTGATCCAAATTGCATTTGAAGAGGGCCAGGGAAGGGCTCTGTTTAATGTGAATAGGAAGCCTGTATGTGTCTCCATTATGTTTTGTTTGAGTTGCTGCCTAAGTTTAGATTCTGATCCTCGGGCTGTATGACTTGTGGATGTGGGGGCTGGATTTGTGAGTGCCCCCTTGATAATCAGTAGGAGAGAGTAAAGGATAGGGCTTTTGGTTTATCCACATCTGACATGATGTTTACACCCTGTATTTTCTTTGTGAGGAACCTCTGAGTTTACTTCAGCTACTGTAAGAGCCTAGTCAAGTACATTCCAAATGGCACATTGTATTTGATTATTGTTCTAATGAGGGCTGAGTACAGCAAGACTATAATTTCCTTGAATCTAGATGCCATACCGTTACTAATAAGTTGTGCCACATAGGAGAACTTCTTCACCACTGTGGAGACATGGAAGTCAAAGTTCAGGCTACTATCTGTGTACCTAGCTCTCGCCTATGAGTCAACTTTTAGGGGTGTGCTATTGATGTAGCAATTTGCAGGAATATCTGACTTCCCAAAGGGTAGGATAATGCATTTTTTTCACATTTAGTTTTAGGTCATAGCTCTTGCACCAATCATTTGTCTGATATAGACCCTCCTCAGGGATATCCACATCACTGGAAATTCAATGCTTGTCCTCAGCTTGCAGTCATCGGCAAACATTGTCATCCAGAGGCCTTCCGTACTTCAGAGAAGTATATTCTGAACAGGAGTGGACCTAGTACTGAGCCCTGTGACACATCACTAGTAACTGTCCTCTTGCTGGATATGGATTTACCCATTTTAACCATGTGTCCTGTTTGTGAAACAGTTGGCTATCCATTTGGTGACATAGGGATTTATGCCCAGTCTTGTGAATTTACTTATAATACCTGCATGGGGAATTATGCCGTATGCCTTGGCCAAGGTGAGGTAGGCAGTATGTACTGTTTACCCTCATCCATGGTCTTAGTGACTTTCTCAAAGAGTTCCACCAGATTCAGTAGGCATGATTTGCTCTTGACAAAGTCAAATTGGGTCAGGTCAGTGTTTAGTGGCTCCCATGTCATTTTTTATCAAGTTCATGATTACTTTTTCCATGGCCTTACATGTAAGACTAGTCAAACTTATGGTTCTGTAATTTCCAAGGTCAGTAGATGGTTCCCCCTTTATGCAGATGAATGACTGTTGCTGTCTTCCAGTTGATTAGGACAAAGTCAGTCCAGAAGCTGTGGTTAAAAAGACATCCTAATGGTCCCAATAAGTCCTGATTTAAGATGTTTAAGAGGCAGCCTGGTATATTGACAGGCCCCATTGAAGCCATGTTTTTAGCTTTAGATCACACAGTGGCAACCTGTTCTTTGGTGATAATTAATGGAGTTGTGGAGAGTACTTCTTAGGGTAAAGGTGGGGGTGATGAGGTGAAATTTGAGCTGAATTTGTTGGACAGCAGATTTGCCATATCTTTTTTGCTGAATATAGGTGTTGCAATCTACAACTAATACTCACATTGCTGAGTGTTGTCCTTAAGATTCCAGACATAACTGAAAAATGCCTTATGCCTATCCTTAGCTTTGGAGGCCATTTTACCTCAAAGTCTGCTTTCAGAGACTTGACCAATTCCCTGATTCACTTGTTTAGACTAATGAGGGACTTTCTGTTCTGTTGTGCACATTACCTCTTACTTCTCAACAGGATTTTCTTTCTTTTGTTGTACAACCTATTAATATCAGGGGTCCACTAGGGTGGCTTGTTTTGTGGTTTGACCTGGGTTTATTTCTGTCTGCTACTGCCGTTTATGCAGTTGTTTATATGGTCATACAGGGCTTTAGTACACACCTCTGCATAGGTTTCTGTCTTTTCTAGCTTGTTCTGAGTAGCTTTTGTTATGCTGGAAGGTTTGTATGTTTGGCAATGCCTAAAAAAGGCACTATAGGTATGGATAATGTTTTGGCCAATATCAAAATGCCTAGAGGTGACAGCTGAACACCATCCCTGACAAAACAGCATGGCCTGTCAACCATGTCTTCACAGGATGACAAGTGTTGGACCCCTTTGGAATGATACCAGTAGCTAAGCCAATTGTTACAGTCAATCATTTTTTTGCTGGTATTGTGGCATCATCCTTGGCGAAGGTAGAATGCTGCTCAGTGCTAGGCTCATACCTGCCTTTGATACATATTCTGAGACCTCAATCATGTCTCTCTTCATATAGTCCAAAGAGATACATCTCAGGTCATTCATGCCCACATGGACTATGACTGAGTCATGCTGGTGCTGAGGCGTACATGACCTAAGTGCTTGCATGATCTGGAGGATCCTGGCCCTGACAGGCAACTAATTGTAACCTTACCCTTACCCAGCCTGGTGAGATGGACAGCGGAGATAAGGGGGTAGTTATACCCAATGGGTGGGATTGGGAGCTGTGTAGATGAAACAAAATGTATTAATTGTTCAGTGTAAACAGTCATTAATCTGGCTTTGGGAGACTAGTATGTATTTCTGCAAAATAAGCAGGAATGCTTTATTACTGTGACCACTATTTTTATTAGAATTGGATGCCTGAGGTGTACATGTCAATAAAGTGGCTGTAATTCATGGGTACAGAGGCAATCTCTGGATACAAATGACTTATCCTTGTTGTTTGATCACCATTAAACAGTAGCCACTGATGAGAAGTAATGTCACACAATGTACTACATTGGGTGAAGTCAGTGTACAGCTAGTATTGTTATGGTTTATGTCTGTGCATGTGTGTGTGTGTGGGGGGGGTTCCCAGCATATTTATGTGCATGTAATAAGCTGGCCATGATTTCTTATACTTTTCATCACAAGCATTAAAACTCTACGTGATAAGTGGCTACCTCCGGCGGTCTGGCAGAAGTAGGATGCATGGGAAAGTAATTGATCTTTGGCACTGGTATGGCAAGTAATATTGCCTTCTCACACAAAATAGAACTGGTTGAGTTCTAGGCTGTGACTTCTGCTGTGGGAGTCTGCATATCCTTCATGTGTCTGAATGGTTTACCCATGAGCTCTGCTTTCTTTCAACACTCCAAAGACATAATGTAAGTGAATAGATTTTTATCTGTGGACACGCACAATATTGCAATGCCATCTAGTTTAAAATCAGCCCTGCTTGGAGGTGTGCACAGAAGGTTGTTGTAGATTGTCTGGGGGGATGATGATGGTCTGGTTATTAATACTTTAATTTTTTTTATGATCAACCCTCATATCTTGTATAGAGCTTTGAATAGTGTGTTCATTATTTCTTTAACTCTTCCCTCCATATATTACTCTGATTATTATTAATTTCACAATCCTCACAAACAAACATCAGAAAACTATATGGTTGTTTATTTAAGGTGGATAAATGTAAGGAGGCATGCTATTATATACATCTGACAGCAACAGCTTGAACTATATTACTGTGTTCTAGTTCTCCTTTCAATTTTGTCAAAGTCTGACATCAAAGTAGTACACAGAAAGTGGCAATCTTTTAGGAGTAGATAAGAAGGCATGCAGTATGCCTGTTTTTTTGTTCAAGCCATTATTGGATCAAAAGGATGATAAATAGCTCTAAAATGCACCCCAGTGCATCTGTAGCCATGGCTTCTTAGGCCTAGCAACCCCCAGACTCCTGACTTAATTTGCTGATTTATTCCACAGTTATTGCAGTGCACTCCTGGACATTTAAAGTGTATTGACGGGATGCAGGAAAAAAAATTGAAAAGTAACACTGAATTTCTTTAATTTCTCATGGTATTTATTCATGCTGTCATTAGATCAGAAAGTTGGAAAGGAGCTCTAAAATGCACCTCACTATTCTTCATGGCTTCTGGGGGTGTATCAGCCCCCCTGAACTCTGGCCTATTTTGATCATTTATTATACAATCATTACAGTGCACTCTTGGCCAGTTAGTGTGTGTTGAAAGGATGCAGAGAAAAGCAAAGCTGAAGAGAAATACTGACAACTGCAACATCTGGCCCAGTAATGATGTGATGAAAGGATGCAGGAAAAACCTGAAGAGCAAGAGAAAATATGAAAAACATGAATAATAATAATAATAATAATAATAAATAATAATAATAATCTGGATCATGTGAGGAGGCAATGGTGGAAGGGGGACTGGGGGAGTGAAGGCACTGGTGTATGTATGAGGGGGGAATGAGCCAGTGGACAGTGGG